>NC_059433.1:63859007-63890103 GCF_021028975.2 Sphaerodactylus townsendi
CTTCCTTCCTTCCTTCCTTCCTTCCTTACCTTCCTTCCTTCCGCTGCTTCCTTCGCCAGAACATAAGAACTAGCCTGCTGGATCAGACCAGAGTCCATCTAGTCCAGCACTCTGCTACTCGCAGTGGCCCACCAGGTGCCTTTGGGAGCTCACGTGCGGGATGTGAAAGCAATGGCCTTCTGCTGCTGCTGCTGCCAACATTTTCTACCCCATGCATGGTTTTATAGACTGATCGCGTATCCCCATCAGGCGTCTCCTCTCCAGGCTAAAGAGTCCCCAACGCTGCAGCTCACGTGCAGGGATGTGAGAAGCAATGGCCTGCTGCTGCTGCCTGCTGCTGCTCCCGGGCACCCTGGTCTGCTAAGACATTTTGCAATCCCTGAGATGAAGGAGGATCAAGATTGGTAGCCATGGATTGACTTCTCCTCCATAGAAATCTGTCCAAGCCCTTTTTTAAAGCTATCCAAGGTTGAAGTGGCCATCACCACCTCCTGTGGCAGCATATTCCGGCACGTTGTGTTGAAGGGTGTTTTCCTTTATTGGTCCTAATTCTTTCCCCCAGCATTGTCAATATATGCCCCCCCTGGTTTTAGTGTTGTGAGAAGGAGAGAAAAATGGCTCTCTGTCAACATTTTCTATACCATGGTACATAGACTTCCAATCCTTATCCCCCCCCTCAGACGTCCTCCTCTCAAGCTCCTCTCCTTTCTTCCCCTTCCCTTCCTTCCCCTTCTTCTCCTTCTTCGCCTTCCCTTCCTTCCTTCCTTCCTTCCTTCCTTATTCTTCCCTTCCTTCTTCCTTCCTTCCTTCCTTCTTCCTTCTCTCCTCTCCTCCTTCCTTCCTTCCATTTTAAAAGCACTTTTTTCCCCTCTTCCAAATAGGGGATCCAAAGTGAAAGCTTACATTGTTCTTCCCTTCTCCATGTTATCTTCACAGCAGCCCTGTGAGGGTAAGATTAGTCTGAGCTGTGGCATACCTTTTAAGCCCCAAATGGTGTCCCAGGGCAAGAAATGAAAATGTTTCCCCCTCCCTGATGCTCCAAAACTGTGCTCACAGCATGCCCCCTTTTCTCGCTTTCCCACACACCCATGTAAGAGTCAAGGAATACCACTGTTGAGCAAGAGGAATTTCTGTTTCAAGCGTGTGTCCATCACCTGGCTTGTTTGCCTGCCGGAAACATCCGCCGCCTTCCTGCTGGTTCCGACGCCAGGAAGTGCACTGATCCAGCTTGTTTCTCCCAAGAGCTGTTGGCTGGTTTCACAAACCACCTGCTTGCAAAGAAGCACAAACACCCTCCCACCACAGCCAGGGTGAGTGGGCAGGGAGTGGAGTGAGTGGGCAAGGTTTTGAGGAGGTTAATGCGGTGAGTGAGGCTTGGTGGCTGAAGCGTTGCCCAGAAGGTATATATAAAGCAGTGAGATGCGACCCAGCACTTGGAGTACTGTGTTCCAGTTCTGGGTAAAAGCCACATCTCAAAAGGATATCGAAAAGATAGAAAAAAGAAGTGCAGAGAAAGAGGCAACGGGGATGATTGAGGGGACTGGAGCACCTTCCCTTATGAGGAGAGGCTGCAGCGTTTGGTACTCTTTAGATTTGGAGAGCGTCTGAGGAGGGATATGATTTGGGAAGTCTATAAAATTATGCATGGGGCAGAAAATGTTCAAAGAGAGACATTTTTGTCTCTTTTTCACAATACTAGAACCAGGGGGCATACATTGAAAATGCTGCGGGGAAGAATTAGGACTAATCAAAGGAAACATTTTTTTCACGCAAAGTGTGATTGGTGTTTGGAATATGCTGCCACAGGAGGTGGTGATGGCCACTAACCTGGATAGCTTTAAAAAGAACTTGGACAGATTTATGGAGGAGAAGTCGATCTATGGCTACCAATCTTGATCCTCCTTGATCTGAGATTGCAAATGCCTTAGCCGACCAGGTGCTCCGGAGCAGCAGCAGCAGAAGAGGCCATTGTACTTTCACATCTTGCATGTGAGCTCCCAAAGGCACCTGGTGGGCCACTGCGAGTAGCAGAGTGCTGGACTAGATGGACTCTGGTACTAATCCAGCTGGCTTGTTCTTATGTTCTTAAAGGTGGGTCAGGGACACCCCCAAGGCAGAGCACCGGCGCCTTGGATCCCCGCATCTTTGCTACAATGGGCAGATAGGCTCAAAGGAACTTACAGACTCTGCAGGTAGGTTAATGCCTGAACCTGTGGCATGGGCCTGCTGAGGGCAGGTTGGCTGCATCGTTTCTTTGGGTGACAGGCAGGGGGGGCAGTGACCAAAATGTTCCCCCCACATGATTCCACCCAAATGGTCCCTGGAGTCCCGTGACCCCCCCTTGCCCCCCCTAGATCTGCAATTTGAGTATGAGAGAATGTGACTGGCCCAAGGTCACCTAGAGATCTCCCAGATCCTGGTTTAACACTGGCTAGCTCTCCAGTAGTTACTGAGATCAGTTTCCATTGGGGGAAATGGCAGTTTCAGGAAGGGAAGCTTCTATGGAATCCCTATCCCACTAAGATCCCTCTCCCTGAATCTAGAAGCTTTACCTGGGAGAATTTCACAACACAGTCTTGGACACTCATGCTTAGGCACCATAGTCAAATTCTGATGAAAAAACTAAAAGCTCCCTTCCACACATGCAGAATAATGCACTTTCAAAGCTGCTTTCAGTGCTCTCTTTGAAGCTGTCTTGAATGGCAAAATCCACTTACCAAAGCAGTTGTGAAGGTGGTTTGGCTTATTATTTTGCATGTGCTTGGGAAGAGGGCCTACAAGACAAAATAAATGAGACCTAAATCATCCCAATGGTTTCTAATCCCCACGGTATATTCCACTCATCTGTGGCTAGATTCAGAGCTGTTGAGAGCTTCTCTCAAACCTATGGTGAGATTAGGGCAGTGGTTCTCAACCTGGGGGGTCAGGGGACCCCTTTGGGGGTCGAACGACCCTTTCACAGGAGTAAGCCTAAGGCTACTCTCTGCATCCAGTGTTCTCCATCTGTGGGAAATGGATAAATGTTAGGGTTGGGGGTCACCACAACATGAAGAACTGTATTAAAGGGTAGCTGCGTTAGGAAGGTTGAGAACCACTGGATTAGGGCATCATTCCACTTATGGCAAAGAGCTCTCAGTGGTAGAGATGTTTCCCAGGATGAAGTAATCCCATTTTGAAAGGGGAATCTCCCTCCTGTGTCTCCCTTTGGTTTGTACCTAATGCTGCCTTACACTGACAAAGGAGCTCGGTTCAGACATGACAGAAATCCATGGTTTATGTTTACTGTGAAAGGAGGGATGGAAGGATGCATAGGTGCCAGCTTGATCTCATCATACCTCGAAGTTAAAGAAGGTCAGTACTTGCATGGGGAGACCATCAAGGAAGGCTCTCTGGGAGGAGAAGACCATGAGCAAACCACCTCTGCAAGAGAGTCCAGAATTCCCTGGAACAAAATTTGGCAAATTATTGATATACGAGTCTGCTTATATCAGATTTTGATTGTGTCATAAAAGCGGCTGAAAGTGTCAGGATACTTCTGTAGTGACTTGTCTCCATAAAACCATTTATCCCTTTCCACACACTTGTCTGAAGGATTCAGTAGCATTCGACTTCTTTTTCTGAAGTTATGCCAGCTAAATAGCAAAGCGAGAAGCCTGACTTTAGTCTCTACATGAGAAAGATCCATCAAAAGGATTCTCATGATTATTTATCTCAAAATGACACACACACACGCAAAAAAAAAAAAATTGGGGGGGAATAGCTGCGTATCAAGGAAAAAACACTTGGAGTACCAGCTGGCTTATCGCAGATTCCCGAATGAATGATATGTGAAAATTGTTTGATGGGAATTCCATGAGGAGTTTAAGACATCATAAGGAACAACAAAAGTGGATTTCATTCTGCGTTTTGAATCACCAGGCAATTAACGCCAATTTCTGAGGTGTCTGTCAATATTTTTGTCACTTAAGCTTCAAAAAACAAACACCAGGCATCTGTCTCTCATTTACAGAGAGAAAGTAATGCTGGATTTATGCATTTCCTTTTTTTACTGTGCTATGATGAGTCCCACTTATATAGCAAGTACATTTGGACAAAAAGCTTGGAATTAAATGTGATTTTTGTTGTTCCTATGTGTGTGTTATTATTGATAGCGGCGTAGCGTGTGTGCATGTGTGTGTTTACGGGGTGAGAACCTCTGTCTGGCCGTTAAGCTATTAAGCTTCATTTCCAGTTAATGCAAATACTTGGTGTATTAGCTGCATGCAAAGAGTATCTTTAAAAGGGAGTTTTAACAGCCTTGATCAAGTGTATCTTCCTAGGTTTCCTCTACACCCAGAACAGTTACCAAAACACAGCATTAAAAAATGACATGAAGCTGTTTCCTTGTTCAGCCGTAAAGCGACACCTCCCTGATTCTCCAAAGCAAGTTCTTTTTTTTCCCCAGTTTGCTAAAAATTTTTGGGGGGTTGAGATATGCATGTGTAACCTTACTCAGCTTGTGGGTTCTGTGGGGCAGGTACTTGGAAGGAGGTTGCCAAAGAACCAGAATTTAAACAAAACAGTTTACTTCTCTTTACAAATAACACCTAAACATCAACATTTAACATTACAATTCAAAGAGTCTTCCTGTTCAGGTTGCATTTCAAGTCCCTTCTAGTTACAGTCTACTGATACTGCCAAGTCCAATTCTTCTGTGTGCAAGTGGGTTTGGCTCCACAAAGAGACTCAAGGGCTTGATGAACAGGATACAAGCATGATGAAGGTTTCAGGAGAGACTCTCACCCACATTACAACCACAAAAAGAAACCCTGGAAACAATAAGCTCCAACATTATTTTACAACATAGCAAAATAAAACTACCTTCCAGTGGTTCCCAACAATATTGCACTTTACCTTAACAAGGTGTCAAGGGCTTATACAACCAAGGTCGAGGATCTGGTAGCCTTGTCTTCCTCCAAAAGAGCTCTGCCCAGCCTTTTCTGCTGCTCTGAGTCTCCACCCTATACTGGTTCAACCCATTTCTGGGCATGGGGGGGTTACACATGGATGTCCAATTATATTGTAAAAAACCAATTTCTGGCCATTATACTTGATTTTTTACAAAATCTCCAGGAATAAAGAATTACATGTTGGAAGTCTGGGGTCCATGCTTGTATACTGGCAAGTGGGTGAGAAACTTCTATCAAAATAATTATTATGGCCCATTATGAACTGGCATGTATACGTTTTTGTAAGTTCAGTGAAGCTTAATTGATTCATACAATAAAGGGAGATTCCATTGTGTCCCCACAGAAGATTCTTATATTGAACAAGAATGTCTTTCTTTTTTTATAATGTAATATTTATTAAGTTTTTTCATAATATACACAAACATAAAAGTAACATTTTTTTGTTGTTTAAAATAGACAGTTAGAAAAGAGATTTCTTAACACGATTCCCCTACTTAGGGAATTGTCTTAATGTACTAAACTTTACATACTTCCTTCTAGCTTGGACTTCAACCAATCGTTATTTCATATCTCAAAATACAAAATCCAAATAACAAATACTAGCCTGTTTTTCTATATTAGAATTAACTTTCACTTATCATGGAAATTATTGGTAAGGCTGATAGGGTTCATTCTTCCATTCTTGGTGAGGTGGTGCGTGCTTGAAAAAAAATACAAAATTTTTTGGAGAAAGATACATAAGAAAACACCACCAGCAAACAAGAATGTCTTTCAAACTAAGTTCTATGGAGAACTTTAAAGGTGAAAAGTTCCTTGGATAATAAGGTTCCTTCACTGGAAGGCGGGAATTGGAGTTTGATGTGGGTCAGTGAAATGCATCCAGATATGACAGAGATTATTAAAATCCTTCAGATTCATAGAGGTTGGAAAGAGACCACGAGAGCCATCTAAAGTCCCCATTAATGCTGGAGATACACTATCAAAGCACTTCCTGACAAATGGCCATCCAACCTCTGTCTAAAACCTCAGACTCCACCACACTCCAAGGCAGTGTGTATTTCACTGTCGAACAGCCCTTAATGTCAGAAAGTTCTTCCCTAATGTTTTAGGTGGAATCTCTTTTTCCTGCACCCTTGAATCCCATTACTCGCTTATCCCTAGGCCGTTTCCGCTGTTGCCTTGCCCTTTAATGAAGCCCTGGGGGCCACGAGACAAAACCTGCCGTCCCCAGGGAGCCATTAAGCACAGGCGAGGCGCTGCTGCCAGCGCGGCGCGAAAAGCGCCAACCTGACTCCAGCTCCCCTCCCCAGAGAGGCATCAGGCGCCCTAAAAAACAACCCTTTAAAGGGGTTGTTTTCTTGCCCGCATAACAGCGTGTTCCCAGCGGTCGCGGTCGCGAACAGCAGCGCCCGGGGAATACGCTGTTTCCTCCCTGTCCCACTCACCTTGTCCCCGTCGTTGGCCTGCTGGCCTCCCGAAGCCCCTCTCCCTCACTGCTGGCCTCCAGAAGCCCCTCCCTCACTGTCCTCCAAAAGAAAGCCAATCCATCGCGGGCCGCCTGCCGTCTGCCGTGCCTCTCTCCTGCAAAGGCCGCCTGCTAACGTTTCGCGATCGCGAGCGGCCATTACGCCCCCATGCCCGGCAGAATTCTTGCGCCGGCGATGGAGAGCGCCTGGGGGGCCATGCAGAAAGCGGCCCCTAGTCTCTGGAACAGCAGAAAATCAGCTTACTCCATCTTCTGATATATAATGCCCGCTCTTTCTCATTTCCTAGATTGGTCTATTTCTTTGGGGAAATTGGTTTATATCCCTCAATTATTATACTCAAATCCATTAGACTCATCCCAACGAGGTTTCAATGATGCATATCTTATCAAGTTTGCCTTGTTTGTTTCCCATTCTCTGTGCATTAGGCATCTAAAGGGCCATGGTTCATTCCTTCTGGCTGCTTATTTAAGGTTTTCCATCCCATTGTTGGGCTCTTGAACTATCCTCACTGACAAGGGAGGAGGTTCACCACTTCAAATCTATTCTCTAGCTTTTAAACTCACAAGAGATGTTTCAAGATCCCCTCTACTTCTATGTGTCATGCATTCCTCCTAATAAGCCCCACCCTCCTGTGTTTGAGAGCTATCCTCACTCCTCTGAGAGATCCCTGTTAGTGTTCCCCACCCGGGTACCATCTGCTCCACTTCGTCCAGAAAATCCTCGATTCTGCTTAACAGGTGGAAGAGTAGATACTTGCGCCTCAAAAGCACTGCTGCATCTTCTCGCTTCCAAAGAGAGCCCCAACCAACTTTTGCATTTGCTGCAAATATAGCTGCCCACATCCTCCAGCAAAAAACCAACAACACACCACAGCTGTTTGCAGGTTCGACAGGAACAACTCCTGACCATCCATATTTAGTAGACTTAAATAGTCCAGAAACAGATCTGTTGGCCTCCCTTTTCCAAAAAGTTCCCCTACTAAAACTCCACCACAAAAAAATGTGTGTCAGCCTTGTCTGTTTAGCTAAGCTGTTGTTGTTCACTGAGCTCTGAGGGACTGAGACCTAGTGGCTGGAGACCATTGCCCCAGTCAAGTGTCTAACTCACCTTCTACCTCTCTCCCAAAGATTGGTTCTCGCACTGATAGAAGCTGTGCACACCACTACATGCACACCTGCTGCCTCTCAGAGAGGCATGGCAGTTAAATAGAGCTGGTGACTCTACCAGATGCTTCACCTCTCTCAAGCCGAGGGCAAACCAGAGTACCCAAAAAACAAAGAAAACCACCCACACACAAACAAAAGCCACTCCCAGGCCCTCCAATGAGAAACAAAACCACACAGGCCCTCAAAGCGCTGAAACAAAAGTCCTCCCAGACCCTCAATAGAAACAAAACCACAGGCCCTCCCGAAACACACACAAACAAAAGTCACTCCCAGGCCCTCAATAGAAAAACAAAACCACAAGGCCCTCAAAAGCCACACATAGTTAAAAATATGGCCCCTCACCATAAAAAAACCCAAGCTCACCTGCTTTTTGTTCAGCTGCCTTCCTGCTTCTTCTCCAGAGATCACTTGGAGTGTGTGCCAAAATCTTGCATGCCATATGTATAATGTGTTAAGGCCCCAGCCAAGATTTGAGATCATCAGTCTAGCCACAGTGGGGGGTTTTACTCCCCCCTTTAAAAAATTTTTTTTGCAGTGTGAGAGGCTCTGCTATGTCTCGGAGTTGCAAAATAAAAGCACAAGTGTCCTCTCTAGCACCATTAACCCACTTTATCGGGTTTACACCAACTGTGGTCCTTGGTTTGTTTATTTATTTTGTATTATGTTTTGGTCACTGTTATTCATGTTCTGATTTCATCCAAGCATGAACACTACAATGCTTGGATTTTTTTACTGTTCTTTTAACATTTTCATGGTCTTGTTTTGTTTTATTGTTTTTTTTTATTAAATTTTATTGAGTAAGATAAATTGTCAATTTGAATTTTTTAGTTATTGCAGGATTAACAGAAATTGTTACATATAAGTTTTACATAAAGTTATTACATGAAAAAATCTATCCATTTAAAAAAAACAACTCATTCTTATGCATTACAGTTTTAAACTAATATACTTCCAGCCAGGATCACATATAATCTAATACATATAATTCCAGTTTCAATTTTGATCTATCTATTTAGTATATATACTTGTTGCTGTTTTTTATACAGAAAGAGATTTGTATATTAAAATTCTAACTAGATGACCTGAAGGATACATATAAACTAGTCCATCATATCTATATACTTACGTCTTTTGTTACTTAAAATCCTAATATTTCCTCAATAATTTTAGCGAAGTTGAATAAAGGTTTGTTACATCCAATACATTACATCAATACATATTATCTATACATAAAAGAAACAACTAATACTTAAGTCTTCCAGTAAAAGTTGCTGTCCATAGAGAGGAAAAGAGAGGAAAAAAAAAGATGATTTAACAATTTATTACATTTTTTGAAGGAATCACAATTTTTTTGCACTCATCCAGTATTTTACTAACTTGGTTCCCCATGTTGATGAAAAATCAGTTAAATTGTGATGTTTTTTTATTGGTTTTATTAGACCTGACTGGTTTGATTGTTTTATGGTTCTACATTGTTGTTTACTTGTTGGTATTTCATTTAGCTTTTGCCAAAGAGCTGGATGGCTCGAAGGCTAGCCCTGGAAGCTAATAGTCACCCTGGTTAGCGCTTGGATGAGAGACCTCCTATGTAGTTGAGAGTTGTTAAGAAACCCCTGGAAACTAGTAGAGGAGAATCACCCGGTTGGGGAATTCGAAGCCTCAATGTTAGAATTCCTCCTCTTTTGACCCATGGTTTTGATTTCCAAGGTGACCTTATCATTTTGTGATCCTGATTCCTTCATGTATTATTGCCTTTTGTTTCAAGAAGCTTTTTTGATCTATTGGCTCCTTTTAGAAAGTTTTCTCTGACATGTATGTTTTACTTACTGAGCCATTTTTTTTAGCTTTTTTTGATGCTTTCTGTGCGCATTTTTTTTCTATGTGGGATTGTTTTTAATGACCACGATGCCTCAAATATATTTTATTTTTCATTTCTATGACATTTTTTTAAAGTCACCCTTTTCCTTGCGGGCTCCAGGGCAGCTCACAACATATCAAAATTGCAATATTAAACATGGGGATAAAAGGCCACATACACTTCAACATAAGAAACCATAAATAATCCATAAAATCTAGATGTTGTGATTTGATTATTATCAGTTTTTTGTCGCATGCACTCTACCTTGATAAAAAAAACTCCCACTGAGGGCAAAGAAAAAAGAAAGGCCACCTAGAGGCAGTGGTGGCCGAACCTTTGGCACTCCAGATGTTATGGACTACAATTTCCACCAGCCCCTGCCAGCAATTGTGGCCATGCTGGCAGAGGCTGATGAAACCAGTAGTCCCTGCTTCTAGATATGAGACTCGCTCCTCTAGAACCTAGAAAGGATAATGCTTTAGCAACTGCCTCAGCAATAATGCCTGAGGTGGAACAGACCTTGTAAAAAACTGCATCCAAGTTTCACAGGGCCCAGATCTCAGAGCAAGAAGCGTTCCACCAGGCAGGGAGCCTAGAAGTCGAGAAACCCTAAGCCTTGGCTGAGGCCAGGCAGATATCCTTTGGGCCATGGGACTACTATGTTATCATTTGCTGAATTCAAAAGCGATCGCTTTGGAGGACATACTGACAGAAATGGTCCCACAAGTACCACAATGGCCCCAGACCATTTATAATGGCTTCAAAGGTAAAAGCACCAAAACCTTGAGCTCCTGATTTGTACTCCGCTCAAAGTCAATGCAACTGACAAAGCACCAGTTAGTATGTGCTCACCACGAGCGGTCCCAGGAGGGCTCCACCCGGCATCGCCTTAATATGCCAGTGTGCCCACCGCTGCACAGAACCTGTGAGGAGCGGACCTCTCTCTCTCTCTCTCTCTCTCTCTCTCTCTCTCTCTCTCTCTCTCTCTCTCTCTCTCTCTCTCTCCCCTCTTTGCCTAAATATGCCAGAAGTTCAGGAACATTCCCAATACTGCATAATTCAGTGTACTCTGGGTATAAGAATGCTTTGGTACTAGCAGCCTCAGAGAGGATTTTTTAAAAAAACCCAGAATACATTAAAACACTTGAATCTATTAACAAGTTCAGAAATAACTGCATAATAACACTAAAAGAATTTGATTAACCATTCAACAGTAAATGGAGGGGTTAGCAAGTAATGTTTATGATAAGAAATGAACGACCATGTTAGCGAATGCTCAGTAGCTGTTTGGGAGGTTTAATTGCCTCTCACGGTAGTTATGTAGGAGTGAGTGTTATTTGATATTACAAAGGGGAGAAAGTTCATTTCAAGCTTCTGATGTCCCGTTAGCCCCAGTGTAGGTGATCCCAAACTTATGGTTCCCCAACTATCAAAAATAAGAATTACAAGCATTAGATGCAGTTTTTTATTTTTTATTTATTTTGTATTTATATTTATATACCGCCCTCCCCAAAGGCTCAGGGCGGTGTCCATCAACACTAAAAACCATTTAAAACATCAAATACATAATTTACAATAAAATAATATATAAAATACTAACTACAGATGGCTGTACTATACTATAAAATACTAAACAACCCCTCCTTCCCCCCTTTATGTACCCACGGGAGGCCAGATGTTCTTATGGCGGAGTTGACATCATCCCGGCTGGCCAAACGCCTGGCGGAACAGGTCCGTTTACAGGCCCTGCGGAAACTTTGTAAGTCCCGCAGGGCCCTGATCTCACCTGGAAGCCTGTTCCACCAGGTAGGGGCCAGAGCCGTAAAAGCCCTGGCTCTTGTAGAGGCCAGCTGGATCGCCTTGGGGCCAGGGATCACCAGTAGGTCCGCCTCCGACGAGCAGAGGGGCCTAGAAGGGCGGTATAGGGAGAGAGCGGTCCCTCAGATAAGCAGGGCCAAGGCCGTGAATGGCTTTGAAGGTCAATACCAAAACTTCTTTAAACGCATTGACCGGTACTTTCGATTGGCAGTTGTTGCAAAGATTACAATCCCTAGATCCTTTATGAAATTGATCTTTCATTTTCATTTTTTCATTTCACTTTATATTTATACCCCTGCCCTATCCCCGGCGAGAATCAGGGCAACTAACAACATAAATAAAACAGATACATTATACCAATGCTTAACAATGATAAAATTACATACAACTAAAAATAGAACCAGATTACAGACGGCGACTTAACATTTCAAGCTAAACAATTTCCTCGGAGAACAATAACAGCAGCATATGCAGCATATACATTAATGTATACCACTAAATCCATAACATCCACGACATTAAAGCGTAAGTCAATACACTCAGCAATAATACACATAACTACATAGCAATAATCAAAAAACATCAGAATAACGAGTATATATAACAATTGAATCCAAATATATTGATACATTTACAACCATATGTTTCCAATTCCATCAATACCTTAACTCCACAAACCATTTGATTTGATTTGTAACCCAATCCTCTTCCAGTGCAAGAAACTGAGGGACCCAGGCTGCATTACATGTTTCTCTCTTCTCCGCAAGGGGGCTAACAACTGCTGATGGAGTTGATGGAGATGGAGACTCCCTCCACCTCCTGTATCAGCCAGACACCACCCTATATAAAAAACAAATCAGATGGGCCATACTGGGATGTTGTGACAGTACATTCAATTCACTTGGTGATCTCGTCCCCAAGCAGTAAGCCTGCCAAAGGTGGCTTAGGCTGAGGAAGAGCAACGGGACCAAAGCAATTCTGGGAGCTTGACACTTAAGTGGGTATTGGAATCTAGTTCCTTTGTTGTTGAATGTGTGTGTTTTCCCCTGAGTCCCTGGGAGAACTGTGACTGGCCCAAAGCCACCACCCAGCAGACTTTGTTAAGGACTTGACAATTAGAATCAGCAAAATCTACTTGACAGCTTGACTGAAATTGCGTAATCCTCCACGCTTTCACCTAGTTTCCAGGTGGGGTGATGCAACCATGACTAAGTTAACATCTAGTGTGATTGCATCACTACTCCCTGATTGGTTGTATGTCTGTATATATGTGCACAAGAACAGTTTGCTCTGCGTGTGCTTTTGTGGTTGTCCAGCGTTGCTGCGCTGCACTCTGTCAGACTGTTTTGTGATTTTGGAAACAAGGAATAAAACCCTTCTGTTCTTTGAAGTGAACAACGCCTGGGTTCCTGTGTTTTCTTTTCCTTAACTGCTTCTGCTGTTACTTCATGACCGCTGCTGAGTGGATCCCTTCTCGGGCTTCATGTGGAGGAGTGTGGTGATTAACGAACTAACCATTTGGCCCGCTCAAGATGCACTTCCATTGCCTGTACCCATGCACTGGGGATTGTTGGATCATGCATCCAGAACTGGTTGGCTATCTGTGCCATGTTCCATAGCATTGCGATGATTGTATCAGCATCTTCCCTCCTTGTTCCCAACCTCCTACAGGGGACATGGTGCAAAATGAGGGAAGCAGGTGACTGCAGGAGGGCACTCCATGGTGGCAGCATCAGGCAACCGGGGGGGCACCTTGGCCAGGTGACAGGGGGCCTCCTCCTCAGGCACACTCCCACTGTGAAGGGGTGCTATTTGGGGTCATCCCACCAGCACATGGCAGAGTGATCCCCAGAGTTGCATCACCTTTCACCAATGTAAAGGGACCCCCCAAAAAAATGAACAGGGGTGTGAGGCAACAACGCTCTTTCCGTGGTTCCAGTGACACCCCCCCTCCTCCATGTCAATGCAGCCGACTGGATGGTCAGAAGGGGTTGCCCTCTTGCAAAGCCATGGGAACTTGGTTTTTTTTGCACTGGAAACAATGAAACCAAGAATATAATTTGTATTGTATTCTGAGAGTTGTCTTATATTCTGTACAACAGAACCATATTCTTAGCTCTCCAAAGGGCTATAACATGAGGAATAATAGAAAAAATGTGGCCCATCTACTAGACATCGCTAAGGCAATATCCTCAGTTCCAAACATTTTGGCTGCCTCCCTGTCCAGCTGTGGCAGAGCAGACAGGAGATGGGCGAAGCTGGTGCCATCTTTCCCATCGTGCCCTCATGCAGCAGTGTGTGTGAGGGTAAGTGTGTCTTGGGTGCCCTACCTTTTTTCCCCCAAGTCACAGTTGCCAGGGAGAGATCCCATAGGGTTTTCAAGGCAATGGTGATTCTGGGGTGGTTTGCCATTATCTGCACCCCTGGTGTTCCTTTTGATGGTCTCCCGTCGCGGCAAACTTACTCACTGACAGAGCTGAGCCGTGGCTTAGCTTCCAAGATCTGGTGTGATGGGGGCTAGCCTGGGCTAAGAACTAGGACACCCAAAGAATACTTGCAAGAACTTTGAAGATGGGATGGTGCTCTGTTAACCCGACAATTATAATTAAGGGGACCACCATCAGGTAGCCTCCCTTTCCCCCCATTTTACATAGCAGCTTGGAGGATGACTGGCTTAGGAGATAGGGGATCAGAGGGTGGGATCCAGCAGGTATTCTCACAGGTTCCCAAAGAGTAGGTTAATAATTATTTATTGTGTGTGCCGAGAGGGGGGTTACCTAATTGGTGATTTTTTTGCCACGTGGATTTTTTGCCTTAGTTCACGCCCCTCCTTCCTCAGCCCAGTATAAGCGCATGGAACTTGAAGCAGTCTAGCAGGAGGTGCACCGGCGTGCGTGGCTGCCTGCGCCTGTGTGCATTCGAATTTCTTTCCGCCCAAGCGAGACCCGGCGCTTGAGCGGCCTGTCGTCCTGCCACAGCAATGTTCACGCCTCCGTCGTGCCCATGCCACGCCTCCGTCGTGCCCCCACCCAGCCCCATTGGCGCTACGCCACAGATTTGAATCCCACCACCATGGGAATCTGTTACCTAAAATTTTTGGATCCCACCACTGAAGTAGGGGATGTCTATAATGTCCCCATCATTATTATTGCACACCATATGTGCAATAGAAACAACTCTTGCTTCTTCTCAGCCTTCAGGAATAGGTCCACAAAGGAAGAGAGCATTTATCACTTCGCATGAAAAATTCATTTGGCACTCAGGTACCTCCCGGAATCCTCCAGTGATCAAGCGCACGTGCGTTTTCGATGCAAATCTGGAAATCAACTTTCATTGAATCACATCCTTCCTGAACAAATTCTGAAGACAGAAATTAGTAGAGCATAAACTTGCAGCCCAGGTTTTTTATGCCTCACCCGTGACACCGGAAAGCTTAGCGTGAAAAAAGTCCTAGCAAATTTTCACAGGCTATTTTATCATGAGTTGAAAATTAGAATTTGTGAGTCTCCTGAATATTGAACAAGAAGGGGCCTGCTGTCTCCCTTTGTTAATAAGAAAGGGGAGATTTTAATTTTTTCAGATGCAAATTAGAAATATTTGAATTGTGCAGGTTCTGAGAAAGGCTTTTACAATTTTTTAATTTTGGAGCATCTTAATATTCCAGTGTGCAGTGAATAATGAATTATTTAAACTTAGAGATGAATATTAATGTGTTTACTGAGGGGCATAATCAGTTGGTTGGACTTTACAGGCCATTCTGAACACTATGGGTCACAATTCAAAGCACAGAGATGGAACTAGTGTAGACAGACAGCAGAGCAATGGAGTGAAATGGCACCTTGTCCTGTACACCATTCCATACAGGGGGCCGAGGGACCCTATGTAACTCAATAACCAGTTCTGGAATATAGAGAGGCAATAGTGGGTGATTGAGTTAGAATCTTTCCCCTGGTACATGTTGGTTCTCTAATACTCAAGGATTTTTTCTTTCACTATAGTACTTTCTGCAACATTAGCCTGAAAATGTGTGCAAAACTTTTTTCAGTTCCCCCCCCTGCTTGTTCACACTCACCCCAGGAAATGATTCCTTATACTAACTTATTTTTTAGTATAGTACTAGCAGGGCCCTGCCACGCTGTTGCTGTAGCTTATTGTGGTGAAAATGGGAAAGGAACAGTAGCAGCAGATCAATTGCAGAGGCCAATAGCAGTACGTTAACCATGCAAAACATGCCAGCCTGATACCGTGGCGATGTCATTGATGTAATGGCGTGCCCGCGATTCCTTGGGGGGGGGGGGGGGGATGGAAAGGCACCCCTCCCACACATCTAGGCTTGGCTGGTCATGATCCTTTTTTACCTGGGAGTAAAGTTTTGGTTGAGTGGCAATGGATGTTGCTTCTGAGGAAGCCCTCTGGAGAGGGTGTGACAGCGGCCATGCAAAGGTATGTCACGGTTGCTGTACCGAAGCTTACTCCTGAGTAATGCGTGCCTGGTTTTCTTAACTGTAACCGCAGTATTCCAGAAGGAATCTGGGTGACCTTGGGCTAGTCGCAGCTTCTCGGAGACTCTCTCAGCCCCACCTACCTCAAGCATGAAGTGTTTGTTGTGAGGGGAAGAGGCAAGGAGATTGGAAACCCTTTGAGGTCTTTCCCTGGCCAGGAGAGGGAAGGGGATATAAATCCAAAACTCTTTCTTCTTCTTCTTCTTCTTCTTCTTCTTCTTGGATTAGACTGTAAACAGTCCAGACTCTCATGGCGATCTGACAGTTCCGATTGGGAAGGGGATGATTCTTTTTTATAAGACTTCCAAGGCTTACGTGTAGGCACATTTCATGGTCTCTTCCTGGTAATGAGGATTTGACGTCAAAGCATCAGAAAACCTCTTTACTTCCCTTCTTGGGACCTGCATCCATTTATGCTGGGAGTATTTTTTTTCAAAACAAGAGCCATTTCACCGGGCATTTTCCCTTCGGGTCTGCCTTAACAACGGCAGAAGTATCCCCCCGGCGGCTTCTGTCCCAGGTAGTTAAAAGAGCTTTCCATCGTGGGCAGCTGGAATAACAATCCAATTCATTTTGGGGTTTGCCCGCCCACTGGCTGAACTTTGATCCGGGAAACAGTTGGCATCAATTTCAATTTCAATAAGTTTCCCTTTTATTTGCGCATACAGAGACACACAATATAAATACAGTTAAAATTACTAGATAAAACTTCACACTGGATCACTTTAAGTTCCAGTTCGCAAACCTCCAGCCAGAAACTTTGCCACTGTGAGGAGCAACAGTCCAAAGGTCATTACAGTTTAAGAGCATATTTACTTCATCAAGCTCTGTCAGGGTTTTCATAAAGTCAATGATTTTGTAATAATAAGCTGGATCTTGGTTTCTGGTAAAGTGGGCAGTGGAGGAGGGATGTGCGCAATGGAATCCAACTGCCCTGGAGCTGCAGGGGAGGCAAAGCCTCTTATCGTTTACGAGTAGACCCTCGAGTCTTCCTCTATGGAGCAGGGATGGCATAATGTTAGAAATCTAGCCAGCATGTAAGGAAACAGTGGCATCTTACCTGCACTGCAGTTCTTCTATCCATGGAAATAATAGGAGGTTTTCCTGATGGGTCTCCCTTTTTTGATGGCCCTGATCCAGATGGTCCAGAGCTAGCCCTGAGCTATTTAATCCAAATCTCAGAAGCGAATGAAGGTTGGCCTTGGATTTGAGTACCTGGACGGGAGACAAGCAAGAAAGGATCCATGGTTTGCTACCACAGAGGAGGCAGAAAAGAAGGAGAAAAGTTTGAATGTACACCAGGGGGGTCTTCAAACTATGGCCCTCCAGATGTTCATAGACTACAATTCCAATGAGTCCTACCACTTGTGCCATGCTGGCAGGGGCTGATGGGGTGTAGTCCATGGTATCTGGAGAACCATAGTTTGAACCCCTGTTCACCCTGGCTTTCTCTCCTGTAAGGAGACTCAAGAAATGACCTACAGTCTCCTTTCCCCTTCCTCTCCCCTGCCCCTTGTGAGATAGGTGGGGCTAAGAGAATGCTGAAGAACTGTGACTAGCCCAAGGTCATTCAGCGGAGCTTTATGTGTAGGAGTGGGAAAACAGAGTCTGTGGTTCACCAGGTAAGAGTCTACTGCTCATGTGGAGGGAGTGAGGAATCAAACCCTGACTCATCCAGATTGAGTGTCTACCAGTTCTTAACCTCTACACTGGTTCCCCTAAGAAGTTTCAAAGAGGCATACAAATTCCTTCCTTTCCTCTCCTCAGAATGGTTTGGTAAAAATTAGGGGTTGAGAGTTCTGAAAAGAACTGTGACTATTATAGGTCATCCAGCAGGCTGCATGTGGAGGAATGGGGAACAAAACCAAAGTTCAAAGACTTTTATTAGGCATTAAAACATAGCAGAACTAAGTAATTCAAATACAGTTTAACGAGATAAAACAGGTACTCCTGTTTCATAAAGTGCATACTTCAGAGAGGGGAAACAAAACCGGTTCATCAGATAAGAGTCTGCCAGCCATGTAGAGGAGCGGGGAATCGAACCCAATTCTCCAGGTTAGAGTCCACCGCTCTTAACCACTACCCCACACTGACAGGCAACTGCAAACCACCTCTTGCCTTAAAGCACTATGGCCGTGGTGGCGAACCTTTGGCACTCCAGATGTTATGGACTACAATTCCCATCAGCCCCTGCCAGCATGGTCAATTGGCCATTAGTTGACTGCGACATAATGGCACCTCCCTCACCACTTTTTTCTGACCTACAAAGGCTTGCCCACAGAAGGCTTCACAAAGAGGAATCACTCATGCATTCTCAAAGGCTTTCATGGCCAGACTCAGCACGCTGTTGTGGGTTTTTCCAGTTCTAGTACTTTTTCCTTCTAAAGTTTTGAGAGAGAGATTAGCCTTTATTGGCATTCCAAAATACAATAATACAATAAAACAATAAATACAATAAAACAATAAGACAATAAAACAATAAAACAATTGTCCATAAAAGACAGATAGTTACAGCAGCCATTCAGAGTCTCATCGATAGTTTAGTCCAAATGGACTCGTCAAAAGTGCCATTCCTATACCTCTCCACAGACCCAACTAAAAACCCACCAACAGAGCCCAGGCATCACAACTTAGCACACAGCATCCAACACTCCACTATAAAACACAGAGTCTGCTGGAGTGGCACCCTAACACAGAACAAGGGATAGAGAGATAGGCGAACAATTGATCCGACTCCCATAGGTTGCCACAGCCCCCAGCCGTCACTCACTCCATCTAGCAATCAACAACAAAACCACAAAAACAAATGTTGTTGTTCTAAAGTTTTGCTCACATCGATGGCTGGCATCTCCAGGGGTACGTAACAGTGAGATGTGTTTCTCTCCATGGCATGTGTTTTTGCAGATGACATCCAGAAATGGCAGATTTCCATCTTTTTCTTTTTCCATGGTGAATTGAATGTTTGGATGGATACGATTAAGGTGGTCCAGAAATTTCATCCATTCTTCCTTGCCATCACGCCAAATTGTAAAAGTATCACCCAATTAATCTCTAAGCCGTATTTCAGGTGGTTTGTTCACATGTTGACTCCTAAAATGTTTGTAAAGTGTTTTCAGTCCTGCCCCCATTACAACAACATATGTCTGCATTCACCCCTCGAAACAATTCCTGAGCACCCTTACGTTTCCCTCTTTTTGTTTAGTTCTGTGTTAAATTGATGCTTCAGTGCCTCATGCTGCATTCTATACTCCTCATATACGTGATGCTTCAAACATTGCCCCCCCTTCCCCCAAATAGAAGAACGGAGAACTGCTTCAAATAAACAGGCAAGAGTGAACTGAGTGAGCTCAGAAAATGGCACTGAGGAGGAAATTCAGAGAAGCAGAGGAATGTGGGAAATGTTGTCAATAGATCGCACAGGAACTGAAGATGTTTTCAAATGTTTCAGACAGAGAATGGCTTTAAAAGGGGATTCATTTAAAACATTTTGAGCCTGGAAATAAAATACTGGGGGGCGAAAACTAAAAGCTCCATGGAGAAACCCTTTTATTTCCTGCTTCCAAACATTTTTAAAGGTTTTTATAGAAATGCCGTTGTGTAGGCTACTTGATTATGTGTACTCAGGTAGCCAAACAAATGAGCTGTTTCGATTGACAAACAACACTGTGTTTGCAGTAATCTCAGATGATATGAGCATTCTGTTTGTGGCCATATATTTGTGATACCTAAGGGATGTCAGTCGATTTAGATTCCAAACCCGTTCACATTTTGTTATGTGGGGCTTCCCTCAGAGAGTGGGATCCAGCAGAGTTCTCCCACAGGTTCCCGAGAGTAGGTTACTAATTATTTGTGTTGTGCCGAGAGGGGGTTACTAATTGGTGATTTTGCCATGTGATTTTTTTGCCTTAGTTCGCCCCCTCCTCTCCCAGCAGTAAGCGCCACAGAACTTGAAGCAGTCTAGCAGGAGGTGCACCGGCGTGCGAGGCAGCCTGCGCCTGCATGCATTCGTTTCCCGCCCAAGGACCGGCGCAGCGGCTGCGTCCTTGCCACAGCCCCGCCCAGTAATGCCCCGCCCCTGGAAAGACCGGCCACGCCCCCGTTGTGCCCCGCCCAGTCCCACTGGCGCTACGCCACAGTTTGAATCCCACCACCATGGGAACCTGTTACTAAAATTTTTGGATCCCACCACTGGGCTTCCTTCCTAATAAGGAAATTTAGCAACAAGAGTAAGCTAATTGTCTTCTGTCTGAGTAAGTCTGCCTAGACCAGACATTCACATTCCTAGTTCAAAAGATGCTGAAGTCATGAATGCTTCGAAGTTGGAGATCGCAGTATCTCAATTCTGTAGCAGAGACCATTTTGCAAGATGGGATTTTTAGAAGGTGATTATAGAATCAGAAATCCTGGTTTGGACAGACCAGTCTAGCCCGATCTTGTTGGAAACTAAGCAGAGTTGGCCCTGCTTAGAACTTCCAGATGGGAAACCTCTGAGAAATAATAGGGTTGTGACATGGAAACAGGAAGTGACAAACCACCTCTGAACATCTCTTGCCTTGAAAACCCTTATGGGGTCACCATCGATCAGATGCAACTTGACAGCAAAAAACCTCAACAATATTAAGAATAAATCTCTGGCTCATTCCGCACATGCAGAATAATGCACTTTCAAACTGCTTTCAGTGCTCTTTGAAGCTGTGCGGAATAGCAAAATCCACTTGCAAACCGTTGTGAAAGTGGTTTGAAAACGCATTATTTTGCATGTGCGGAAGGGGCCTCTGTTACTATAATCAAATTATATCAATAGTAGTAGCATATTTTTTAATAAAAATGAACATGCCCAGTTACAAGGAGTTTTTTTTCAGTGCCTTTACCGTGATGAACGGGGCTGTTTACATTCTTTGTTAACTCTCAGATCTCCTCTGCCTCTTTTTATTCCTCATCTATGCAGTTGACAAGTATTCCTATATATGGGTTATTTATTTCCTGCTGACATTTCTTTCTGTTTGGTCCCATAGACAGCGTAGAAGATGAAATGGAAATGGCCACCGTCCGGCATCGGCCAGAAGCCCTTGAACTGCTGGAGGCCCAGAGCAAATTCACAAAGAAGGAGCTTCAGATCTTATATAGAGGTTTCAAAAATGTGAGTTGTCTTCATCGACTTTCCAGCGAGTTCATGACAAGCTCATAGACAGGAATAGGACCTGGTTTGCATAAAGGCCCCTTCCGTACACGCATAAAATAATGCGTTTTCAAACCACTTTCACAACTGTTTGCAAGGGGATTTTTTGCCATTACGCACAGCTTCAAAGAGCACTGAAAGCAGTTTGAAAGTGCATTATTCTGCATGTGCGGCAGGATCCTAAGTCACAAAGTAACTACAAAGTGATTAAAAAGCTGGGTGGGCAGTTCAAGAAGCAACAGAGAGTGCCCTGGGATGGAAGTCCTGCTTCTCCATCGAACTTGCAGCTGCAGAGTAGCTTCTTGGGCCAGGCCAGTATCAGGCTTCGGCTGACCACTTTTCAAAGGCGTGGCTTGTCCAATTGCCCATGGAGCTCTGCTGCTTCCACCCTCCAGTCTAGAGTGAGCCACAGCCGGGTGGCGGTTGCCCTAACTCCTCACTGGGGGCAGAGAGAGGTGGGCAGACAAATGCCACGCCCCCCACGTGGCCCACATGAGTGACACGTGGGGCACCCTTCCCTTCCTGTCCCCTCCCCAGTTCCACATCTCTATGGGCCTTTTACAAGTGTAGATGATTTAAATCTGTAATAGATACATTTGTGTTTTTGACATTTAATGGTTTTATATTTAGTGGCCTTTAATTTTTAGGTACTTTTTAAGTACTTTTAGGTACTTTTAGGTACTTAATTCTAATTTTGTAGGGCTAAGTTGGTTCTCATCTTTTGTTTAGGTACTTTTTAGATACTTTTAGGTACTTTTAGGTACTTAATTCTAAATTTGTAGGGCTAAGTTGGTTCTCATCTTTTGCTTAGTGCATGTGAGGGACATAATACACGATTCTGGACACAGCCCCATGTCCCCGCTGCATTTTCCTTTGGGTTATCCTTTCGGATTATTGGTCATCTAGCTATTTGGATATTCCCCATATACCTCTGTACATGGATCTGTGTCTGCAAGCTGCATTAACGGGTAGCTTTAAGCCTGTTTCATCTTCTTGCTCTACCTCACTGGCCTCGTACTTCCCCTTCTTGGGTAATTCACGTCGCACAATGAGAAGGAGCTTTTGCAGTATTTGTATCTTAACGTGGGCTTTTTAGCGTGGAGTGTTATTCGTGACTGCTTGAGTGTGCTAATCATCCCCTTCCATAAGCAAACTCTGATTTCATCTTATTCAGGCTCGTGGTATTTGTTCTAAACTTATGCGAGGAGCCTTTGTCAACAATCCCTTTTGACTGCCTGCGTGAGCCATTGTCTAGATGGAGTGCATTCTCATAGCCAGGTATAAAAAAACCTAAGCCCCCAAATCTGGTGTTGTTAAAAGAGGCAGAAAGTGATTTGACATTAAACAGCACAGCACAATAACCATATTGGATATGGTTTGAATATTTGACATTAAACAGCACGGCACAATGACAACGTGACTCACAAATGCTTCTGCTGGAATAAATCCCACCATCTAAGGCAGGGGTCTTCAAACTATGGCCCTCCAGATGTTCACAGACTACAATTCCCATGAGCCCTACCACTTGGCCATGCTGGCAGGGGCTGATGGGAATTGTAGTCCATGAACATCTGGAGGGCCATAGTTTGAAGACCCCTGGTCTAAGGTGGCACAGGGCTGGCTACAACTGAATACATGGCAACTACTCTTCCGGAATTACAGTCTTCCCTCCTGCATCACGACATTCCACATCGCAGTTTTGACTGACCGTGGGTGGAAAGTCGCTCAACCCTGGAGCTGCACTTACCTGAAGGCCTGGGGCAGGGGAGAGGCCAAGGAGGGAGCAGGGCTGGCAGGGAGTTGACAGGGGCAAGTGAGACAGGCCCAGTGCTGGAGAACAGCGGTGCGGGCCATTAGCCTGAGGAGGAAGAACCTAGCCCCAGGGGAAAGGCTTGGCATGGAAGCAGGGAGGAAGGATTAGGGAGGGACAATTTTTTTCTTCACATTTTTCCAAATCGCCATGGGTACCGAGCCCCTAACCCTGGAAAGGACAATTATATACGCTGTAACATAGTTCTGTCAAAATTAGAACACGAAAACTGTGTAGAACTAATTAACTCTCTTACACTCTGTAATAATCATTTGTGGCATGACATTTATTAGCTAGATTATTTTTGAAACTGTCACTTGCGGTATATTATTGTGAAGGGTCTGTTGTTCTCATCAAGGAACGCCATACGAGAATGCCAAAGACTTGAAATCGCCATCTGAGCTCTGCTGCATGTGCTTTCCTCTTCAGAAGTGAGGTGGTTGGCCAGTAAAAGCAGGGTCTTTTCTGTGGTAGCACCCCATTTGTGGAATTCCCCTCCCCCAGTCCTCTGAACGTATACATGGTAAATCGCTGATTGGTTGGTTTTATTTGTTTTGGGATTGGCCTCTTGCAGTGGCTATGGTCGTTGCCCCACTTACCTCGACCAAAGGTTGCTGCACGCTACTTCCAGCGCGCGTCATTTCTGGCGCCCTCCCAGGCTTCCCCACGACCCTGGGCTCTGTGCGGGGTCATCAAAAGGCGCCGTTTCGAGGACCGCCAGGAATGACGCGCGCTGAGGGGGCGTGACGGTGGCAGCGTCGGGGCAGCTGCATTGTCACCGCCCCTGTAGTGGGGAGTGCCGGGGGACCCCGCGCTACTTGGGGAGAGTAGTGCACAGCAGCAGGTAAGTGGGGAAACGACCTATGTTTGCTTTTATAAGATCAAGTAAACTGCTCTGTTCTGGCTTTGTAGGGTTTTTTTAAATTGCTATTTGCTATCATCTTATTGCTGTATATTACTGTTGTTTATATTCTTGAATTTATCTTAGTATTTTTTCATTTAAAAAAAAAAGAAAGCTGTCCCAAACACCCATGGAGACAACCATAAATGAAATAAGTAAACCCATGCATGGAAATCTCTATTTGGGGGCTGCCTATTGCTTTGTAATATGAACTGAGATTGTGTGAGGAGGATGAGCTGTTCACACATGACAATTAAGCTGTGATTTGGGCCCCGTAGGGTTCTAATTTAGAAAGGAGGGACTAAGCTAGAAAGCGGGGACCTGGGATAACAAAAAGAAAATAGCAAGAGGCGAATTATCCAATTAGTAAATAGCTATTGACGGGAACTACATTAAATCTGGATAATGTTCCAACTGAGCAATTTTGGGAAATTTTGGAGGCAAAAAAATGAAGCATTGTACATTGTAATTGGGAAATAGTTTTAATAGCGTCCTTGGCCTTGAAAAGCTCTCCGCATTTCTCCGCTTCTCGGCCTCCCCTGAGGTGGCGGATGAATCACTGCCCAACTGCTGGCCCAATGGGAGAGCTCCATTTTGTAACTGGCTTCCTGTCATCTCTCTTCCCTGCAAAATGAAACTGTGATTGCTGCAGCCATTAACCTTTCAAACCAATGGCTCTGTGGCATGCCATGTACGAGTGGCATTTCACAGCAAATTGCCCGGACGATCAAGTGCGCCCTTGGCATGTGGTCTGTCTTTCTCTTTCAGCCATTGACAAAAGTTTCTCTTTCCAGCTCTCTGTTTTTCATAAGCTCCTGTGATTCTGCCCACTCCTTTTAATACCAATACGTAGGACCATTCCAAGCAGATAAAAAGCTCCCGAGCGTTCTTCGATGTGCTGTGATCTTTGTCTCCTTCATTCGCAACCAGGAGCACACTGTCTCATCCTTTTGAGCAGCAGCGGCGTAGTGGCAGTAGGGAGCAGCAGTGGCGTAGTGGCTAAGAGCAGTGACTTAGAGCAGGTGCACTCTGATCTGGAGGAACCAGGTTTGATTCTCAGCTCTGCCGCCTGAGCTGTGGAGGCTTATCTGGGGAATTCAGATTAGCCTGTACACTCCCACACACGCCAGCTGGGTGACCTTGGGCTAGTCACAGCTTCTCGGAGCTCTCTCAGCCCCACCTACCTCACAGGGTGTTTGTTGTGAGGGGGGAAGGGCAAGGAGATTGTAAGCCCCTTTGAGTCTCCTACAGGAGAGAAAGGGGGATATAAATCCAAACTCCTCCTCCTCCTCCTCCTCCTCCTCCTCTTCTTCTTCTTCCTTCTCTTCTTCTTCTTCTTCTTCTTCTTCTTCTTCTTCTTCTTCTTCTTCTTCTTCTTCTTCTTCTTCTTCTTCTTCTTCTTCTTCTTGATACTGTGAATATCTGCGACGTACAGATTTGGATGTGAAAAATGCCTCCCTGTTTTTTGTTGGGCTGGGGGGAGATGGCAGGAAGCCTAGTCAAGAGCCCCTGGCAGTGGAATGCAGCGCCACTGTGGTTTCACCCCGCTGCCAACTAGGAGGGCTTCTCAGCAGTGCAAGAAGACAAACAAGTGCTGAAAAGCTCATCCCCCCCCCAAATTGGGCTCTAAGAGCTTACACCACCCAAAAGAGTGGCATAAGCCAAAGCCCTCCAGCACTGGCATTATGGCAGGCCAAGGCTGGGTGGAAGCCAATTAATGTTGGCCCCACCCCCTGCTAGATCTATGGAATGCCCCCGCTACACTGGAAGAGGCAGTAGGGGTGCAGGAGTGCCAACATGGCACTCTGTGCTGTGTCTGCCCACCATAGAGGCCATGGTGGTTACTGTCCAATGGATTTGCCCCTCCACTGGGTTCAGTTCCCCGGAGAGGGCAAATTCACCAGCACAACCCCATGCCGCCTCCTTAGGCAGACTGCCCCTCCCCCTCGAATTGGGCTGTTAGAAATACAGGAAGTTTGTGGATTTGGTCACAATTTACGTCAGCGCTCTAAGAGAAAAGGAAAAGAGGCAACTATGGGAAGGGCAAGTGTAACCTCTATCTGTGGGTTCTGTGGAGCAGAACTTAGAATGAGTTTGCAACAACAATTTTTTTTAAAAAAAATGGTTTACTTTCTTAACATATAACATATAACATCAACATTTAACATCAAAGTCCTGTTCAGGTTGCATTTTCAAGCCCTTATATTTACAATCTACTGACACTGCCAAGTCCAATTCTTCTTTGCAAGTGGGTTGGCTCCTGAAGACTCCAAGGGCTTGATGAACAGGATTCAACATGATGAAGGTTTCCAGGAGAACTCTCACCCATTACAAACATAAAAAACCCTGAAACAATAAACTCCAACATTTACAACAGAGCAAAAACAAACAACTATCTTCCCACTAGTTCCCAACAACATTGCAGTTACCTTAACAAGGTGTTAAGGGCTTATTATACAAATCAAGGTCCGAGTCTGGTAGCCTTGTCTCCTCCAAACTACATGAGCTCTGCAGCCTTCTGCTGCTTTGAGTCTCCACCCCTTTCTGGGTCAACCCATTCTGAGCATGGGGGTTACACAAGCTCACCAAAGAAAGTATAGAGCAGGAGTTCCAATGCGGGCACTTCAGATGTTCATGGACTACAATTCCCATCAGCCCCTGCCAGCATGGCCAATTTGAAGGACATTTCGAGAGGAATAAGAATACACTAATTGCAGAGCGCTGTCCTCCCTGATTGTAACCATTATTGTACTTTGAAAAACCCTGACCTGCCTTTAACAGCCGTTAAGTTTAACGAGGCCAGTTAGTTAATTATCTAGAATCTGGCTAGCTGTTATATTTAGATTGAGATTACATTGCCGTGCCGTTCTAACTTGTGTTTATATATGTTACTCCAATGGGAGAATGTAAACAATTTTTCCAAAACATTTTGTTTACTGTTTGTAAAATTATAACATTATTTTGGTTACTTACAAGTAAATTGCTACTCCAGTGGGAGAACTAAATTTTTGAAGTCATTATTGTAGCCTGTTGGTACAAGTTTTCTTCATTTTCACTTTGGTGTGTACCTTCCCCTTTTGCATAGCATGGAGCAATTGGCCATGCCAGCAGGGGCTGATGGGAATTGTAATCCATGAACATCTGAAGCACCAGAGTTGGACACCTCCGGTATAGAGACTGGAAAGATTCCAAGTCGGTGTGATGCTAAAATTCCCAACATGAAAGTGCTTAGAAGAAAATGTACTTTTCTTTGGGGAACAATTCTGATTTTAAAGCAAAAGGTGAATGTGTATGGACATGCTGTGAATTTCAACTGAAACGTGATTGCCGGAGGGACTTACCTTTTTTCTGCAGCGGAACACATGATGAGCTCCTGATTGGATGGCCTCAATGGTCATTGTTATTTTTGGGTCAAGCAGTTTTGAATCTGCACAACAGGCCCTTGTAGAAGTTGTGGCCATTTCAGTTCTCACAGAGTTCCAGATGTTAACTACAGTACTACTTGCAGTGGTCACCCTTTAAAAAAATGACACTGTCAATATTACACTGCCAAACTATTTTCCCCACTAGGAAACATTCCTGCTGTTGAGAAATAATCTACCAAACATTGTCGAAGGCTTTCACGGCCAGAATCACTTGGGTGCTGTGTGGTTTCCGGGCTGTATGGCCGTGTTCTAGCAGCATTCTCTCCTGACGTTTCGCCTGCATCTGTGGCTGGCATCTTCAGAGGATCTGATGTTGGAAAAGCAAGTGGAGTATATATCTGTCCAGGGTGTGTGGGGAGTGTCCAGGGTGGGTGGGGAAACCTTGTCTGTGAGTAACAAAGGCGGCAACCAGGTCAATAGTTGAGGGCATCTGAATAGAAGTATGAGTAACAGTGAAGACTATAGCCTGGGAGTAACCCTGTAGATAGCAAGGTCACTGGTGGGAGCATCTGAATAGAAGTATCCTGGCCTTTGTTTCTTTTGTCTATGGTCATCCTGTGTTTGTGTGGAGCTGGTTTGACACAGTCTTGACCCTAGTATTTTTCAACACTGGCAGCCAAGTTCTGTTCATTTTCAGAGTTTCTTCCTTCCTGTTAAAATTGTCCATGTGCTTATGGATTTCAATTGCTTCTCTGTGTAGTCTGACGTAGTGGCTTTCAGAGTGGTCCAGAATTTCTGTTTTTTCAAATAATATTCTATGTCCAGGTTGGTTTATCATGTGTTCTGCTATTGCTAAGCAAAGGATAAGAGGGATCCTCTAGCTACTGCAGGAGTCTATCGCATACCATGCAGCTGTGGACAAGTCTACATAGGAACCACCAAACGCAGCGCACAGACACGTATCAAAGAACACGAAAGGCACTGCAGACTATTTCAGCCAGAAAAATCAGCAATAGCAGAACACATGATAAACCAACCTGGACATAGAATATTATTTGAAAAAACAGAAATTCTGGACCACTCTGAAAGCCACTACGTCAGACTACACAGAGAAGCGATTGAAATCCATAAGCACATGGACAATTTTAACAGGAAGGAAGAAACTCTGAAAATGAACAGAACTTGGCTGCCAGTGTTGAAAAATACTAGGGTCAAGACTGTGTCAAACCAGCTCCACACAAACACAGGATGACCATAGACAAAAGAAACAAAGGCCAGGATACTTCTATTCAGATGCTCCCACCAGTGACCTTGCTATCTACAGGGTTACTCCCAGGCTATAGTCTTCACTGTTACTCATACTTCTATTCAGATGCCCTCAACTATTGACCTGGTTGCCGCCTTTGTTACTCACAGACAAGGTTTCCCCACCCACCCTGGACACTCCCCACACACCCTGGACAGATATATACTCCACTTGCTTTTCCAACATCAGATCCTCTGAAGATGCCAGCCACAGATGCAGGCGAAACGTCAGGAGAGAATGCTGCTAGAACACGGCCATACAGCCCGGAAACCACACAGCACCCAAATCTACCAAACAAATTAAATAAAACATTAGTAAACATTAGTAAAAGGGGGGGATTAATAACCCTAAGAAGAAGACACCGAACACACATGCAGACACCTAAATAGTAAGTCTCAATTATAACAGAAGGTCCATGTTTTATCAATGAGATTTTGGCAGATATGTTGGAGAGCCAATGGCTGCTGTGAAGGACTGCTGTAATCAATGGCCCAATAGTACTTCCTCCTCTAACATCTGTAGCAGTATAACTCTATTTTATTGGATACATCATTAAACACCAATTGTGGTTAGTAAACAAATTTCACCACCTGGTTTGACAGACCTTTAACAACTACATAGCTTGTGGAATCGTCTACACTCAGACAGTTATGCTAGGTTCACATGGACACTCTGGCTCTCACAAACTGCTCCATGTTCAGCATACCCCCGATCAGCTCTCCCAATATTCACAAAGGCTCTGCCCCCATTGTAGGTGCTCACAGCCAGAAGTAAAGGCTGTCTTGTAAAAGAACTTCAGTTGTCTTTGCTGAATTAGTTTTGAGCTCACAAGTGGAAGGAGAACTGCTTCCTTTTGGATGCTTACTCTGATATTAGATAGATATTTAGATAGATATTTATTACGGCCTTTGGGCCAGCCAATAGTTTAAGAACAGAATACATGTGAATATATAGCATTCCATTTATACAAAAATATAATATAAATTGTAAATCCATTATAAAATCTATTGATAAATAACATTAACTTCAGGCATTATTACAGTCCTCGTCACACAGTACAGCTCTTTGTCTTAATAAGGAACTACGCTTGTTGTGTACCAGTATACAAAATTTAGCTACCTTCTGTGAAATGGCGGAAACACAATCTTCTAATAGCATTCTTACAGCATTTGTATCTGAATTATCTATGAATGGATATACATGACAAGTTAACAATGGTTGGATTAACAGCTCCCTTTCACCTTCGTGTAACTTGCAATGCAATAAGATATGTGACACTGAGTCTACTTCCCCTGAGCTTACACTGATATTTAAAATAAATAAATAGATGGGGTGCGGTGGGATTTCCGGGCTGCATGGCCGCGTTCCAGTTGCATTTTCTCCTGACGTTTCACCTGCATCTGCGACTGGTATCTGCAGAAGATCTGAAGATCTGATGCAGGCGAAGCGTCCGGAGGACATGCTACTGGAACAATTGGCCATGCTGTCAGGGGCTGATGGGATTTGTAGTCCATGAACATCTGGAGAGCCACAGGTTGCAGAATTACAGCTCATCTCCACAGTATGGAGATGAGTTCCTCTGAAGAAAATGGCGGCTTTGGAGGGTGGGTTCTGTGCTGTTGTACCCCAGTGAGTCCCTGTCCTCCCCAGACCCTATCCCCAAATCTCCAGGAGTTTCTCAATCTGGATCTGGCTACCCCTCCCCTCCCCCTCCAGTGGCCAAGGAGGACATGGCAACCTTACCTGGAGATCAGGTATAATAGTGAGAAGTCTCCAGATACTAGCTGGAGCTTAGCATTCCTATTCACTGCTGATTCTGCCATTACACCTGTCCCATCCTCTTTTCCTGAGGCACCTGGGGACAAAAATCCTGATGCCACAACCATTTTTCTTACAAAACTGAACCACAAAAAGCATCCCAAGTCCATTCAAAATTGTCCCAGGTGCCAAATGAGAAACACCATTCTCTTGTCAGCTGAGAGCAAATAGGAATTATTGTTACCGGACCAACCTATGGTAGATTGGGGGAATCCTGCTTTAAAGACAGCTGTGTCTTTACCCACCTCTGCCACCCTTGGGGTGCCTAGCAATGCAGTGCCAAAATGGGGAGACCATTCCCTGCATTGGCTCAGTGTACCCACAAGGACATGCAGTAAGTAAGAACTTTCTCTAGACTTGCCCTCAGCCACCTTTTCCTTGCATAATGCCTCTCTCACTCCCTTCCTGACAGGATTAAGAATACACAACACCCCTGCCAGGGAGAGAGGTCCCATCTCCAGCCATGGACTATACACCCCTGTGGAGACAAAGAACATGTTAATTAATCCAATACTTCTTCCTCTGACTGATACCTTTAATGACCATCTCATTTTCATTGCCATTGTTCTATAATTGTAATTTCATCAGCTACCTTCCCCCTTTCGGGCATTCCAGGGCTTGGAACATGAAGCTGATGTCTCAACCCATTAGATTAATGACCCAACCATTAAGGTTGACGTCCATCTCATGTCTTTCCCTAAAAAGGCAGGACTCCTCTTTGTTCTGAAAATTAACATTCACTCAACTCTAAGGGTCCCTTTTTTCCCTGTAAGAAGCTCCTTTGCCCAGTAGCCTTTGTTCAATATCTCTGGACACCTTGCTGTTTGTGAAATTGTTCCACAATTGGTTGTTCTTCCAAAGCTAAGCACGGGTCACTCAGTTCTATTCATCAGACCATTTCGCTCAAAGATCAGGTGTAAAGTAAAACCTTTACTTC